>NC_057803.1:667026017-667026780 GCF_018294505.1 Triticum aestivum
AGTCTTATGGTTTCAAACCATGAGTTGCTATGACGCCACTCTTGGCAAACCTGAAGGAGAGCAAGATGCCCAACAGGCACAAGCTTTTCAGAAAATGGATACCTTGTTTAAGGCTGCGCTCTTGAGTGTTCTTGGAGAGAACATAGTTGATGCTTATGCGTCAATTGATAATGGAAAAGATATGTGGGACGCACTCGAGGCCAAGTTTGGGGTCTCGGATGCCGGCACTGAGTTGTACATCATGGAGCAATTCTATGATTACAGGATGACTGAAGAGCGCTCCGTGGTTGAGCAGACTCATGAGATACAGTCATTTGCTAGAGAACTTGAGCACTTCAATTGCATGCTACCGGACAAGTTTGTTGCCGGCGGTATCATCACTAAGCTTCCTCCTTCATGGAGGAACTTTGCTACCTTACTGAAACATAAGAGACAGGAGTTTTCCGTTCCGGATCTCATTGGCACTCTTGATGTGGAAGAAAAGGCGAGAGCAAAGGACACACGTGCTCGAGGTATTGAGGGAGGATCTAGTGCCAATGTGGTACAGAAGCAGAACTTCCAGCCCCACAAGTTCAAGAACAAGGGCAAGTTTGATGGTAAAGCAAAGTTTGATGGGAAGAACAAGGCTGTGCAACACACAAACTTCAAGAAGAAGAATGGCAAGAAGAAAGGTGCTTGTCATGTGTGTGGAGATCCTGATCATTGGGCTCCTAGTTGCCCTAATCACTATGACAAGCGTCATCCTGGGAAAGGCGGCAAGACC
>NC_057803.1:667026790-667047970 GCF_018294505.1 Triticum aestivum
TGTGGCTCGACTGACCACTATTCAAGTTCTACTTTCACTAGCTGCCTCACATGGTCTTCTCGTTCATCAAATGGATGTTAAGACTGCTTTCCTAAATGGAGAGTTGGATGAGGAAATTTATATGGAACAACCAGATGGGTTTGTAGTAGATGGTCAGGAAGGGAAAGTGTGCAAGTTGCTGAAGTCCTTGTATGGACTCAAGCAAGCACCCAAACAGTGGCATGAGAAGTTTGAAAGAACTTTAACAGCTGCAGGCTTTGTTGTGAACGAAGCTGACAAATGTGTGTACTATCGCCATGGTGGGGGCGAGGGAGTTATGCTTTGCTTGTATGTTGATGACATACTAATTTTCGGAACAAATCTGAATGTTATTAAGGAGGTCAAGGATTTCCTATCTCACTGTTTTGAGATGAAGGATTTAGGAGTGGCTGATGTCATTCTGAACATCATGTTGTTGAGAGATGATGATGGTGGGATTACATTGCTTCAATCTCACTATGTGGAAAAGATCTTGAGTCGCTTTGGCTATAGTGACTGCAAGCCCTCTCCAACACCATATGATGCTAGCGTGCTGCTTCGAAAGAATCGAAGAATTGCTAGAGATCAATTGAAGTATTCTCAGATTATTGGCTCGCTTATGTACTTAGCAAGTGCTACAAGACCTGACATCTCTTTTGCTGTTAGCAAACTGAGTCGGTTTGTTTCAAAACCAGGAGATGTGCATTGGAAAGCTCTAGAGAGAGTTTTGCATTATTTGAAAGGCACTGCGAATTATGGAATTCACTAGACTGGGCATCCAAAGGTGCTTGAAGGGTATAGTGACTCAAACTGGATCTCAGATGCTGATGAGATAAAGGCCACAAGCGGTTATGTATTCACTCATGGAGGTGGCGCTGTTTCTTGGAAGTCTTGCAAGCAGACCATCTTAACGAGGTCAACTATGGAAGTAGAACTCACAACACTAGAGCTACGGGCGAAGCAGATTGGCTTCGCTGACTCTTGAATGACTTGTCGGTTGTTGAGAAACCTGTACCGGGTGTCCTTATGAACTGCGACAATCAAACTGTGATCACGAAAGTGAGCAGCTCAAAGGATAACATGAAGTCATCAAGACACGTTCAGAGAAGGTTAAAGTCTGTCAGGAAAATGAAAAACTCCGGAGTTATTGCATTGGATTATGTCCAAACGTCTAAAAATCTGGCAGATCCTTTTACTAAGGCTCTATCACGTAATGTGATAGATAATGCATCAAGGGAGATGGGTATGAGACCCACAATATGAGTTGTTCACAGTGGTAACCTATTCTTTGTGATCGGAGATCCCGTGAATTAGATGTGGAAGACAAGCTGTTGGTCAACTGAGAGGAGAGTATCTCTACTATTCACAATACCACTCCATGAAGATGCAATACTCTCCTAATCTGCATGGCAGGTTGATGTATATCTTAATGTGTTCTAAGTGGCTTATCTAAGCAGATATGTTATCCTGCAGAACATCTTTTGAAGAACACACCTATATGAGTCTGATTGTCAAACGTCGCAATCTATGAGAGTAGGGTTCTCGCTAGTAAACTCATGAAAGGTCACGGAGTATGACGCATAAGCTCCACCCGCGGGAAGACCCACGGTATCCACGTATCGGTCAAGGCTTTATGTGAAGCTAGATTCGCAGAAAACTTGCAGTTCAAGGCCCAGTCCACTGTTCAAGTTGCTTACTAGTGTAGCATAGAGTTCTAGGTGGAAGTTCAACTTAACAGTCTCCACTGCAGTACCGGTATATAAAACAGTGTTTTGGAACCAAAGGCAAATTTCTGTGTGCCTCTGGGATCTGGTGGGGGGTTGCTGGAATTTAGTCTATGTTGGGCAGCCCAATAACTATTTCAGAAATTCCTAATAAATCCTAGAGGCCCACTTAGCCCATTTGTGCAAGGCAAGGGATACTACTAAAAGTTTAGTCCCACATTGCTAGTTTAGTGGGAGTTGGACCTCCTTATAAGGGGGGTTCTTTCTCCACTTGTATGAGCATGAGAACAAAGAGGGACATCCACGCGCGCTCCTCCTCCGCCGCCCACCTCGCCATGCCACGCCTCGTCACGACGCGCCGCGGGTTGCGGGAATGAGCCGAGCCGATGTCTAAATTTTTGCCACGCACTACGGGTATACGAAAAGTCACTCGGGAGATGGAAAGTTTTTGCTGTAGTGGAGACTAAATGCGAACGCTGCACCCTTTGGCTGTTGTGTGTTCGTTTCATCTCCCTCGGTCCCTTCAGCTCTCGGTGCTACCCTCTCGCCTCCTTCTCTTGCGCCTATAAAAGGGAGGTCGCTCCTCTCAGCAAGACGCACCAGAACTACTTCTTCCTCTCGCCACCGGTTCCTGAGCACTTCGTTGCTGCTACGATCTTCTCCATCCCGGCTTGCAGCGTGCACCGCAGGTCGGGACAGTAGGCCTTCGAAACCGCACTCTTTGAGTCCTGTACGGGAGAAGGGTGATAAGGTTTTTGGGGAGTGCTCTGCGCGACTACTGGCTGATTCATCACGGACGATCCGGTCGCCGACGACTTCTTCCCCGACGACGACTTCTTCCCCGACGTCCACGACCTCCTCGACGACATGGCAGGCGAGGACACCGACCCCAAGTCCAGCGCTTCTGCTGCTGCTGTGCCGTACGTGTTCTTCTCCTTTCTGTTAGAAGTCCTGCTATAGTTCTTGGCTCTAGTTTCTGTCCTACGTATGTTAGGTCCTATATCGTATAAGCAACTTCATCTAGTGACTGTTCTAGATGTGTTTACCTCAAGTTCATATATGAAGACGATGTTTACCTTCTCTCTGTCAGATTGCATGACTTGCTTTATATTTGCTATTTTAGTCATGTTTTATCTACTATTTCTGTTAATAAAATCATTCGGTAAATTGCTCATATTTCCAACAATCCAAAAACCTTATTATAGGCAATTTACCCCAAGTGGTTTTGCTGCTTCCATGAGACCTCCTATGTTTGAGGGTATCCACTATAAGAGGTGGCACGTGAGAGCAGTCTTATGGTTTCAAACCATGAGTTGCTATGACGCCACTCTTGGCAAACCTGAAGGAGAGCAAGATGCCCAACAGGCACAAGCTTTTCAGAAAATGGATACCTTGTTTAAGGCTGCGCTCTTGAGTGTTCTTGGAGAGAACATAGTTGATGCTTATGCGTCAATTGATAATGGAAAAGATATGTGGGACGCACTCGAGGCCAAGTTTGGGGTCTCGGATGCCGGCACTGAGTTGTACATCATGGAGCAATTCTATGATTACAGGATGACTGAAGAGCGCTCCGTGGTTGAGCAGACTCATGAGATACAGTCATTTGCTAGAGAACTTGAGCACTTCAATTGCATGCTACCGGACAAGTTTGTTGCCGGCGGTATCATCACTAAGCTTCCTCCTTCATGGAGGAACTTTGCTACCTTACTGAAACATAAGAGACAGGAGTTTTCCGTTCCGGATCTCATTGGCACTCTTGATGTGGAAGAAAAGGCGAGAGCAAAGGACACACGTGCTCGAGGTATTGAGGGAGGATCTAGTGCCAATGTGGTACAGAAGCAGAACTTCCAGCCCCACAAGTTCAAGAACAAGGGCAAGTTTGATGGTAAAGCAAAGTTTGATGGGAAGAACAAGGCTGTGCAACACACAAACTTCAAGAAGAAGAATGGCAAGAAGAAAGGTGCTTGTCATGTGTGTGGAGATCCTGATCATTGGGCTCCTAGTTGCCCTAATCACTATGACAAGCGTCATCCTGGGAAAGGCGGCAAGACCACTAATGTTGTCATTGGAGACACTGACATGAAGGATGCTGGGTATGGTATATTTCCCACTATTCTTTCAGTATGTCATTCTCCTGACTAGTTGATTGACACGGGTGCTAATGTGCATGTATGCGGTGATATTTCCATGTTTTCGTCTTATCAGACCGCAGGGACTTCAACCGTGCTGATGGGCAACGGTTCAAGTGCTTCTGTTCATGGTGTTGGCACGGTCGATCTGAAGTTTACTTCGGGGAAGATCGTGCGGCTGAAGAACGTGCATTATGTCCCCTCCGTCAATAAAAATCTTGTTAGCGGATCTCTTCTGTGTAGAGATGGCTATAAGCTTGTCTTTGAGTCGAATAAATTTGTAATATCCAAGTATGGAACCTTTGTTGTTAAAGGCTATGAGTCAGGAGGCCTGTTTCGTTTATCCTTATCAGACGTTTGCAATAAAGTTGTTAATCATATTTGCAACAATAGTGAATCAAATGTGTGGCATTCACGACTCTGTCATGTTAACTTTGGTTGCATGTCGCGACTAGCGAAGTTGAACTTAATCCCTAGTTTCACCACCGTTAAGGGATCTAAGTGTCAAGTGTGTGTGCAAGCTAAGCAACCTCGTAAATCTCACGTGACTGCGGAAACAAGAAATCTTGCACCACTAGAACTTATACATTCAGATCTATGTGAAATGAATGGTGTTTTGACAAAAGGTGGAAAGAAATATTTCATGACGTTAATTGACGACTCCACTAGATACTGCTGTGTGTATCTTCTGAAATCTAAGGATGAGGCTTTGAACTTTTTCAAGATCTATAAAGCTGAAGTGGAAAACCAACTTGATCGAAAAATCAAGAGGCTTAGGTCTGACCGTGGTGGAGAGTATTTTTCCAATGAATTTGATGCTTTTTGTGCGGAACATGGTATAATCCATGAGAGGACGCCTCCCTACTCACCTCAGTCAAATGGGGTGGCCGAAAGAAAGAACCGTACTCTAACTGATTTGGTTAACGCCATGTTAGACACATCGGGTCTCTCCAAGGCATGGTGGGGGGAGGCGATATTGACAGCGTGTCATGTCCTAAATCGAGTCCCCACAAAGAACAAAGAGATAACTCCATTCGCGGAGTGGGAGAAGAAAAGGTTAAAACTCTCTTATCTGCGAACATGGGGTTGTTTGGCGAAAGTCAATGTTCCAATTCCAAAGAAGCGGAAACTTGGACCAAAGACTATGGATTGTGTTTTCTTGGGATATGCTTTTCATAGCATTGGCTATAGATTCTTGGTTGTAAAATCTGAGGTACCTGATATGCATGTCGGTACGATCATGGAGTCGAATGATGCGACTTTCTTTGAAGATATATTTCCCATGAAGGATATGGCTACCTCATCTAATCAGGAGATGCCTAGTTCATCGAATCAGGAACCAGTTACAATTACCGAACCTGCCATTTCGATGGAACACTTTGAAAGTCCTGTGGAGGAGAACAATGAAGTTCCTATTAGGAGCAAGAGACAGAGGACTGCAAAGTCCTTTGGTGATGATTTTCTTGTGTATCTCATAGATGACACTCCCAGTTCTATTTCAGAGGCCTATGCATCTGAAGATGCTGACTACTGGAAGGAAGCAGTTCGTAGCGAGATGGATTCCATCTTGGCGAATGAAACTTGGGAGATAACTAATCGTCCTTATGGGTGCAAACCTATAGGATGCAAATGGGTATTCAAGAAGAAGCTTAGGCCTGATGGTACTATTGAAAAGTACAAGGCTCGGCTCGTGGCTAAGGGTTATACCCAAAAGGAAGGTGAAGATTTCTTTCATACTTACTCACATGTGGCTCGACTGACCACTATTCAAGTTCTACTTTCACTAGCTGCCTCACATGGTCTTCTCGTTCATCAAATGGATGTTAAGACTGCTTTCCTAAATGGAGAGTTGGATGAGGAAATTTATATGGAACAACCAGATGGGTTTGTAGTAGATGGTCAGGAAGGGAAAGTGTGCAAGTTGCTGAAGTCCTTGTATGGACTCAAGCAAGCACCCAAACAGTGGCATGAGAAGTTTGAAAGAACTTTAACAGCTGCAGGCTTTGTTGTGAACGAAGCTGACAAATGTGTGTACTATCGCCATGGTGGGGGCGAGGGAGTTATGCTTTGCTTGTATGTTGATGACATACTAATTTTCGGAACAAATCTGAATGTTATTAAGGAGGTCAAGGATTTCCTATCTCACTGTTTTGAGATGAAGGATTTAGGAGTGGCTGATGTCATTCTGAACATCATGTTGTTGAGAGATGATGATGGTGGGATTACGTTGCTTCAATCTCACTATGTGGAAAAGATCTTGAGTCGCTTTGGCTATAGTGACTGCAAGCCCTCTCCAACACCATATGATGCTAGCGTGCTGCTTCGAAAGAATCGAAGAATTGCTAGAGATCAATTGAAGTATTCTCAGATTATTGGCTCGCTTATGTACTTAGCAAGTGCTACAAGACCTGACATCTCTTTTGCTGTTAGCAAACTGAGTCGGTTTGTTTCAAAACCAGGAGATGTGCATTGGAAAGCTCTAGAGAGAGTTTTGCATTATTTGAAAGGCACTGCGAATTATGGAATTCACTACACTGGGCATCCAAAGGTGCTTGAAGGGTATAGTGACTCAAACTGGATCTCAGATGCTGATGAGATAAAGGCCACAAGCGGTTATGTATTCACTCATGGAGGTGGCGCTGTTTCTTGGAAGTCTTGCAAGCAGACCATCTTAACGAGGTCAACTATGGAAGTAGAACTCACAGCACTAGATACAGCTACGGGCGAAGCAGATTGGCTTCGCCAACTCTTGAATGACTTGCCGGTTGTTGAGAAACCTGTACCGGGTGTCCTTATGAACTGCGACAATCAAACTGTGATCACGAAAGTGAGCAGCTCAAAGGATAACATGAAGTCATCAAGACACGTTCAGAGAAGGTTAAAGTCTGTCAGGAAAATGAAAAACTCCGGAGTTATTGCATTGGATTATGTCCAAACGTCTAAAAATCTGGCAGATCCTTTTACTAAGGGTCTATCACGTAATGTGATAGATAATGCATCAAGGGAGATGGGTATGAGACCCACAATATGAGTTGTTCACAGTGGTAACCTATTCTTTGTGATCGGAGATCCCGTGAATTAGATGTGGAAGACAAGCTGTTGGTCAACTGAGAGGAGAGTATCCCTACTATTCACAATACCACTCCATGAAGATGCAATACTCTCCTAATCTGCATGGCAGGTTGATGTATATCTTAATGTGTTCTAAGTGGCTTATCTATGCAGATATGTTATCCTGGAGAACATCTTTTGAAGAACACACCTATATGAGTCTGATTGTCAAACGTCGCAATCTATGAGAGTAGGGTTCTCGCTAGTAAACTCATGAAAGGTCACGGAGTATGACGCATAAGCTCCACCTGCGGGAAGACCCACGGTATCCATGTATCGGTCAAGGCTTTATATGAAGCTAGATTCGCAGAAAACTTGCAGTTCAAGGCCCAGTCCACTGTTCAAGTTGCTTACTAGTGTAGCATAGAGTTCTAGATGGAAGTTCAACTTAACAGTCTCCACTGCAGTACCGGTATATAAAACAGTGTTTTGGAACCAAAGGCAAATTTCTGTGTGCCTCTGGGATCTGGTGGGGGATTGCTGGAATTTAGTCTATGTTGGGCAGCCCAATAACTATTTCAGAAATTCCTAATAAATCCTAGAGGCCCACTTAGCCCATTTGTGCAAGGCAAGGGATACTACTAAAAGTTTAGTCCCACATTGCTAGTTTAGTGGGAGTTGGACCTCCTTATAAGGGGGGTTCTTTCTCCACTTGTATGAGCATGAGAACAAAGAGGGACATCCACGCGCGCTCCTCCTCCGCCGCCCACCTCGCCATGCCACGCCTCGTCACGACGCGCCGCGAGTTGCGGGAATGAGCCGAGCCGATGTCTAAATTTTTGCCACGCACTACGGGTATACGAAAAGTCACTCGAGAGATGGAAAGTTTTTGCTGTAGTGGAGACTAAATGCGAACGCTGCACCCTTCGGCTGCTGTCTGTTCGTTTCATCTCCCTCGGTCCCTTCAGCTCTCGGCTCTACCCTCTCGCCTCCTTCTCTTGCGCCTATAAAAGGGAGGTCGCTCCTCTCAGCAAGACGCACCAGAACTACTTCTTCCTCTCGCCACCGGTTCCTGAGCACTGCGCTGCTGCTACGATCTTCTCCATCCCGGCTTGCGGCGTGCACCGCAGGTCGGGACAGTAGGCCTTCGAAACCGCACTCTTTGAGTCCTGTACGGGAGAAGGGTGATAAGGTTTTTGGGGAGTGCTCTGCGCGACTACTGGCTGATTCATCACGGACGATCCGGTCGCCGACGACTTCTTCCCCGACGACGACTTCTTCCCCGACGTCCACGACCTCCTCGACGACATGGCAGGCGAGGACACCGACCCCAAGTCCAGCGCTTCTGCTGCTACTGTGCCGTACGTGTTCTTCTCCTTTCTGTTAGAAGTCCTGCTACAGTTCTTGGCTCTAGTTTCTGTCCTACGTATGTTAGGTTCTATGTCGTATAAGCAACTTCATCTAGTGACTGTTCTAGATGTGTTTACCTCAAGTTCATATATGCAGACGATGTTTACCTTCTCTCTGTCATATTGCATGACTTGCTTTATATTTGCTATTTTAGTCATGTTTTATCTACTATTTCTGTTAATAAAATCATTCGGTAAATTGCTTATATTTCCAACAATCCAAAAACCATATTATAGGCAATTTACCCCAAGTGGTTTTGCTGCTTCCATGAGACCTCCCATGTTTGAGGGTATCCACTATAAGAGGTGGCGCGTGAGAGCAGTCTTATGGTTTCAAACCATGAGTTGCTATGACGCCACTCTTGGCAAACCTGAAGGAGAGCAAGATGCCCAACAGGCACAAGCTTTTCAGAAAATGGATACCTTGTTTAAGGCTGCGCTCTTGAGTGTTCTTGGAGAGAACATAGTTGATCCTTATGCGTCAATTGATAATGGAAAGGATATGTGGGACGCACTCGAGGCCAAGTTTGGGGTCTCGGATGCCGGCACTGAGTTGTACATCATGGAGCAATTCTATGATTACAGGATGACTGAAGAGCGCTCCGTGGTTGAGCAGACTCATGAGATACAGTCATTTGCTAGAGAACTTGAGCACTTCAATTGCATGCTACCGGACAAGTTTGTTGCCGGTGGTATCATCACTAAGCTTCCTCCTTCATGGAGGAACTTTGCTACCTTACTGAAACATCAGAGACAGGAGTTTTCCGTTCCGGATCTGATTGGCACTCTTGATGTGGAAGAAAAGGCGAGAGCAAAGGACACACGTGCTCGAGGTATTGAGGGAGGATCTAGTGCCAATGTGGTACAGAAGCAGAACTTCCAGCCCCACAAGTTCAAGAACAAGGGCAAGTTTGATGGTAAAGCAAAGTTTGATGGGAAGAACAAGGCTGTGCAACACACAAACTTCAAGAAGAAGAATGGCAAGAAGAACGGTGCTTGTCATGTGTGTGGAGATCCTGATCATTGGGCTCCTAGTTGCCCTAATCGCTATGACAAGCATCATCCTGGGAAAGGCGGCAAGACCGCTAATGTTGTCATTGGAGACACTGACATGAAGGATGCTGGGTATGGTATATTTCCCACTATTCTTTCAGTATGTCATTCTCCTGACTGGTTGATTGACACGGGTGCTAATGTGCATGTATGCGGTGATATTTCCATGTTTTCGTCTTATCAGACCACAGGGACTTCAACCGTGCTGATGGGCAATGGTTCAAGTGCTTCTGTTCGTGGTGTTGGCACGGTCGATCTGAAGTTTACTTCGGGGAAGATCGTGCGGCTGAAGAACATGCATTATGTCCCCTCCGTCAATAAAAATCTTGTTAGCGGATCTCTTCTGTGTAGAGATGGCTATAAGCTTGTCTTTGAGTCGAATAAATTTGTAATATCCAAGTATGGAACCTTTGTTGGTAAAGGCTATGAGTCAGGAGGCCTGTTTCGTTTATCCTTATCAGACGTTTGCAATAAAGTTGTTAATCATATTTGCAACAATAGTGAATCAAATGTGTGGCATTCACGACTCTGTCATGTTAACTTTGGTTGCATGTCACGACTAGCAAAGTTGAACTTAATCCCTAGTTTCACAACCGTTAAGGGATCTAAGTGTCAAGTGTGTGTGCAAGCTAAGCAACCTCGTAAATCTCACGTGACTGCGGAAACGAGAAATCTTGCACCACTAGAACTTATACATTCAGATCTATGTGAAATGAATGGTGTTTTGACAAAAGGTGGAAAGAAATATTTCATGACGTTAATTGACGACTCCACTAGATACTGTTGTGTGTATCTTCTGAAATCTAAGGATGAGGCTTTGAACTTTTTCAAGATCTATAAAGTTGAAGTGGAAAACCAACTTGATCGAAAAATCAAGAGGCTTAGGTCTGACCGTGGTGGAGAGTATTTTTCCAATGAATTTGATGATTTTTGTGTGGAACATGGTATAATCCATGAGAGGACGCATCCCTACTCACCTCAGTCAAATGGGGTGGCCGAAAGAAAGAACCGTACTCTAACTGATTTGGTTAACGCCATGTTAGACACATCGGGTCTCTCCAAGGCATGGTGGCGGGAGGCGATATTGATAGCGTGTCATGTCCTAAATCGAGTCCCCACAAAGAACAAAGAGATAACTCCATTCGAGGAGTGGGAGAAGAAAAGGTTAAAACTCTCTTATCTGCGAACATGGAGTTGTTTGGCGAAAGTCAATGTTCCAATTCCAAAGAAGCGGAAACTTGGACCAAAGACTGTGGATTGTGTTTTCTTGGGATATGCTTTTCATAGCATTGGCTATAGATTCTTGGTTGTAAAATCTGAGGTACCTGATATGCATGTCGGTACGATCATGGAGTCGAATGATGCGACTTTCTTTGAAGATATCTTTCCCATGAAGGATATGGCTACCTCATCTAATCAGGAGATGCCTAGTTCATCGAATCAGGAACCAGTTACAATTACCGAACCTGCCATTTCGATGGAACACTTTGAAAGTCCTGTGGAGGAGAACAATGAAGTTCCTATTAGGAGCAAGAGACAGAGGACTGCAAAGTCCTTTGGTGATGATTTTCTTGTGTATCTCATAGATGACACTCCCAGTTCTATTTCAGAGGCCTATGCATCTGAAGATGCTGACTACTGGAAGGAAGCAGTTCGTAGCGAGATGGATTCCATCTTGGCGAATGAAACTTGGGAGATAACTAATCGTCCTTATGGGTGCAAACCTATAGGATGCAAATGGGTATTCAAGAAGAAGCTTAGGCCTGATGGTACTATTGAAAAGTACAAGGCTCGGCTCGTGGCTAAGGGTTATACCCAAAAGGAAGGTGAAGATTTCTTTGATACTTACTCACCTGTGGCTCGACTGACCACTATTCGAGTTCTACTTTCACTAGCTGCCTCACATGGTCTTCTCGTTCAGCAAATGGATGTTAAGACTGCTTTCCTAAATGGAGAGTTGGATGAGGAAATTTATATGGAACAACCAGATGGGTTTGTAGTAGATGGTCAGGAAGGGAAAGTGTGCAAGTTGCTGAAGTCCTTGTATGGACTCAAGCAAGCACCCAAACAGTGGCATGAGAAGTTTGAAAGAACTTTAACAACTGCAGGCTTTGTTGTGAACGAGGATGACAAATGTGTGTACTATCGCCATGGTGGGGGCGAGGGAGTTATGCTTTGCTTGTATGTTGATGACATACTAATTTTCGAAACAAATCTGAATGTTATTAAGGAGGTCAAGGATTTCCTATCTCACTGTTTTGAGATGAAGGATTTAGGAGTGGCTGATGTCATTCTGAACATCAAGTTGTTGAGAGATGATGATGGTGGGATTACATTGCTTCAATCTCACTATGTGGAAAAGATCTTGAGTCGCTTTGGCTATAGTGACTGCAAGCCCTCTCCAACACCATATGATGCTAGCGTGCTGCTTCGAAAGAATCGAAGAATTGCTAGAGATCAATTGAAGTATTCTCAGATTATTGGCTCGCTTATGTACTTAGCAAGTGCTACAAGACCTGACATCTCTTTTGCTGTTAGCAAACTGAGTCGGTTTGTTTCAAAACTAGGAGATGTGCATTGGAAAGCTCTAGAGAGAGTTTTGCGTTATTTGAAAGGCACTGCGAATTATGGAATTCACTACACTGGGCATCCAAAGGTGCTTGAAGGGTATAGTGACTCAAACTGGATCTCAGATGCTGATGAGATAAAGGCCACAAGCGGTTATGTATTCACTCATGGAGGTGGCGCTGTTTCTTGGAAGTCTTGCAAGTAGACCATCTTAACGAGGTCAACTATGGAAGCAGAACTCACAGCACTAGATACAGCTACGGTTGAAGCAGATTGGCTTCGCCGACTCTTGAATGACTTGCCGGTTGTTGAGAAACCTGTACCGGGTGTCCTTATGAACTGCGACAATCAAACTGTGATCACGAAAGTGAGCAGCTCAAAGGATAACATGAAGTCATCAAGACACGTTCAGAGAAGGTTAAAGTCTGCCAGGAAAATGAAAAACTCCGGAGTTATTGCATTGGATTATGTCCAAACGTCTAAAAATCTGGCAGGTCCTTTTACTAAGGGTCTATCACGCAATGTGATAGATAATGCATCAAGGGAGATGGGTATGAGACCCACAATATGAGTTGTTCACAGTGGTAACCTATTCTTTGTGATCGGAGATCCCGTGAATTAGATGTGGAAGACAAGCTGTTGGTCAACTGAGAGGAGAGTATCCCTACTATTCACAATACCACTCCATGAAGATGCAATACTCTCCTAATCTGCATGGCAGGTTGATGTATATCTTAATGTGTTCTAACTGGCTTATTTAAGCACAGATGTTATCCTGCAGAACATCTTTTGAAGATCACACCTATATGAGTTTGATTGTCAAACGTCGCAATCTATGAGAGTAGGGTTCTCTCTAGTAAACTCATGAAAGGTCACGGAGTATGACACATAAGCTCCACCCGCGGGAAGACCCACGGTAGCCACGTATCGGTCAAGGCTTTATGTGAAGCTAGATTCGCAGAAAACTTGCAGTTCAAGGCCCAGTCCACTGTTCAAGTTGCTTACTAGTGTAGCATAGAGTTCTAGGTGGAAGTTCAACTTAACAGTCTCCACTGCAGTACCGGTATATAAAACAGTGTTTTAGAATCAAAGGCAAATTTCTGTGTGCCTTTGGGATCTGGTGGGGGATTGCTGGAATTTAGTCTATTTTGGGCAGCCCAATAACTATTTCAGAAATTCCTAATAAATCCTAGAGGCCCACTTAGCCCATTTGTGCAAGGCAAGGGATACTACTAAAAGTTTAGTCCCACATTGCTAGTTTAGTGGGAGTTGGACCTCCTTATAAGGGGGGTTCTTTCCCCAGTTGTATGAGCATGAGAACAAGAGGGACATCCACGCGCGCTCCTCCTCCGCCGCCCGCCTCGCCACGCCATGCCACGCCTCATCACGACGCGCCGCGGGTTGCGGGAATGAGACGATGTCTAAATTTTTGCCACGCACTACGGGTATACGAAAGGTCACTCGGGAGATGGAAAGTTTTTGCTGTAGTGGAGACTAAATGCGAACGCTGCACCCTTCGGCTGTTGTCTGTTCATTTCATCTCCCTCGGTCCCTTCAGCTCTCGGCGCTACCCTCTCGCCTCCTTCTCTTGCTCCTATAAAAGGGAGGTCGCTCCTCTCAGCAAGACGCACCAGAACTACTTCTTCCTCTCGCCACCGGTTCCTGAGCACTGCGCTACTGCTACAATCTTCTCAATCCCGGCTTGCGGCGTGCACCGCAGGTCGGGACAGTAGGCCTCCGAAACCGCACTCTTTGAGTCCTGTACGGGAGAAGGGTGATAAGGTTTTTGGGGAGTGCTCTGCGCGACTACTGGCTGATTCATCACGGACGATCCGGTCGCCGACGACTTCTTCCCCGACGACGACTTCTTCCCCGACGTCCACGACCTCCTCGACGACATGGCAGGCGAGGACACCGACCCCAAGTCCAGCGCTTCTGCTGCTGCTGTGCCGTACGTGTTCTTCTCCTTTCTGTTAGAAGTCCTGCTACAGTTCTTGGCTCTAGTTTCTGTCCTACGTATGTTAGGTTCTATGTCGTATAAGCAACTTCATCTAGTGACTGTTCTAGATGTGTTTACCTCAAGTTCATATATGCAGACGATGTTTACCTTCTCTCTGTCAGATTGCATGACTTGCTTTATATTTGCTATTTTAGTCATCTTTTATCTACTATTTCTGTTAATAAAATCATTCGGTAAATTGCTCATACTTCCAACAGGTATGTAATAAGATTTGTAGAGTACTGGTAGCTAATGAATCATGTATGCATTTCCAGCAAATGAGATCGATTGCTTTCGGAGGCCAAGGTCCATGGAGTCCTTTAAAAGCAATAATTATATTTTTACATTTCAAAAAATTCTAAAAAACATACATATATACATGAAGGCATAAAGCACAAGTGTATAACTTTTTCGCATAGAATATGTTGAAATGAAGGATGTGCAAAAATAAAATAAAAATATGAAGCTTTTTAACCCATGATTCTATTCATCATCTAAGACCATGAATTTGTGTCTTTTATACTGGTCGTATTTTAATGTAATTCATCCTGAAATTTTACACACATACACCTCACATCCTTGTTTACTCGTATAATTTTTTTTTAGTTTTTTTAAAACTATATTGGATTTCGAATTCTTTAAGACCTAGATCTAAAACTTTATTCTATTGCATATTACCCAAAGTAATAATACAAGCCTGTTTAGTTTTGGAGATATACCACCTATGGTCCATCCTGGGTAGTGGGTACTCCCAATGCTCTCCCTCTCCCCCTCTCTCTCTCTTGCATGCTGCCAATGCTCTCTCTCCCATGTGAGAAACTACTGTTTTCTTGGGTGCTCCACTGCATGGAGTGATGGAGTGGACTATATCTGGCCATCTTCGGCCCGGCCCGGCCGGCTCGGCACGGCCCGGCCCTAAAAAAGGGGCCTGGGAGGGCTGGGCTTGATCAGTGGGCCGGGTCTGGGCCTGAAAAGTAAGCCCTAGCAATTATTGGGGCCGGGCCTGGGCTTCAATATTAGACCAAAATTAGGCCCATCCGGCCCTTCCAACAACAGCAGCCCAGCAGTCCACCTCCACCAGTCCACCTCCACAGCTCCACTCCTCCATGCATCGAACCCTAACCTATCCACTCGCATCTCGCAGTCTCGCACACCGCACGTCCCTCCCCCAGTCCCCCTCCGCTGTCCATATCCCGTGCTGGCGGCGGTGACCTACCCTAGTCGCCCTGCAGTGTCGCATCCCCGTCCCGCACCGCCGCCGGTAAGCTGCCTCTCCTCCCCAACCGCACCGCCGCCGGCAGGCCTTCTCTCCTCCCCAACCACGACGCCGGCAAGCTTCCTCTCCTCCCCAACGGTGCCGCATCCAAGACATCCACCGCAGCAACGAGCTTTGCATCCCTTGGTTGACATCCACCGCATCAACTAGCTCATCTGTCGTCCGAGCGGCGCCGCACCTCTGCTCTTAAGGTAATTTGATGCGGATTTTTTCCGTTCTTAACCGATTAGCAGGTGTACATACATGTCAACATGATGGATTTGATGCAGATTTGTTGCTGCTGTACATGAATATAAGTGTGTGTAGAACTGTAGATGAACTCGCTATTGTACATGAATACAAGTGTGTGTAGATGATTGATGAAACAATGGCTATAAGTGTGTGTTGATATAGATTTCTTGCTGTTGTTGACATATATATTTTGTGTTGTTGACATATATATTTATTGCTGTTGATATAGATTTAGCATGGAGGGGCATGAGGGTGATGAAGCAGATTATCATCCTAAAGAATTAGACTGGCATGAGGGTGAGATGGAGTTGTTTATTGTACCTCCAAATCCTCGTGTACGGCAGAAAGTTGCAAGTAAAAGGGGGAAGAGGTCAGCATCTAGTGCACGTTCAGGAAGTGGACAATCGGCACCACAACAGCAGCCTACAGCCGAAGCATGAACAATCGGCACCACTCAGTGGACACACATGAGCGATGGACATGGATATTTTTGTCTTTTTAATATCGTTGAATTAATGGACCCAAGTCGTAAAAGACACGCCACATCCAATGTCCTATAGCGACTAATCTTTTTTTGTCAGGAATTATGAGAGAGTAATGCACTTATTACTGTTGATGACTAGTAAATGGGATTAGTTATTTTTCATTAGATGCCTTCTGAATCGTGGCATAGTAAAATAACCTTTTTTTAAGTGCCAATGAAATTCGAAGGCTCTTAACTTATGAAAACATCATGGTAACTTTGGCCTGAAGGAGGAGGGGAGTTATTGAAACATATCCCAATAACTTACGTGTAAATAGCATGGCATTTTATTTATGGCAGACTGGATAATTTACACACAAACACGGTGACAAATTTACCCCTTGAGAAAAAGGTTGATAAAAATAGACTCATGTAACTATTGTGTAAATAGCATAATAATTTATGCACCACAGAAGTGATAAATCACATACAAATACAGTGGTAACTTTTGATCCATGGAAAAGTTATTGAAAACATAATACCATGAAACTTCTGTGTAAATAGCATGGTAATTTACACTCGACATGCATGGTAACTTACTTACAAACACCATGTTAACTTTTTGACCCATGGGCTTTTATTAAAAACATATGTACATGGTAACTTCTGTAAAAACAACATGATAATTTTACACACATCAGAGATGATAACTTACATAAAAACATTATGATAACATTTTAACCTAGAAAAAAGTTGTTAAAAATATACTCCAATAACTTATGTGTAGATATTATGCTAATAAACGCATTGAAGACCGGATAACATATTTTACAAACACCATGGTAACTGTTGACCCAAAGAAAAAAGTTGTCGAAAAACATACCCCCCCCCCTAACTTATGTGTAAAATAGTATGGCGATATACATATCGCATGCTTGATAAGTTACTTAGTATGGTAAGTTCGGCCCCGAAAAAAGGACTTCGGAATATATCAACATATATCAGATCTATTTTTAAGGTCTCGTCGCGAAAGATTTTTTTATGTGAAAAAGAATTTTTTTAATCGGATCGATGATTTGAGCTACAAAACATTTTGAAGTTTCGAAAAAGAGATAATCTAGGATGACATCATTTTTTTGTTCTCTACTTCATGTATGCATGTGCATGTGGTGAGCAGGTTGGAGAACTACTTTTATGCCCCGACAACATATGTGTTGATAACATGATAACAAATGTAGTACATGTGTGATAAATTACGTAGCTCACGCGTGGTAATTTTTTACCACAAAAAAGTCATCAAAACATATCAGCGCGAGATCTAGTTTCAAAGATCTCGTCGCAACAAATTTAATGATGAAAAAATTGTTTATTGATCTTTTGGTTTGAGAGATAAAACATTTTGAATTTTCAAGATAAAGAGTTTTTTTCTCACATCATCTGTTTTTCTACTTAGTTTGCCTCCATGCATCGGAAAATGATTCGGGCTCCATGCGCAGGAGAGAGATAGGTTGCATGCGGCCAGAGACATGCACGATTAACGCAAGCGAGGGCATGAGTGGGATTAACAAGAGAGTGAGGGGAGGGGTTATTCATTACCACTGTATGAGGAATAGTTATTCTTCACCCCCTATTTTAACATCAATCCCCGTATTTTTATGTCATATAAATTTTGTCTTACTTCATACGTAGAGAGAGAGCATACAAAAATATATAATTGCCGTAAAAGATATTTTATGTTACGGAAATTATAAACATAAAAATATAGTTTAAAATATACATAAAATGCTATTTTGGGTTTTGTGACCTACGTTTTCGTTTTTATGCCAAATTTTACATGGTGAACTAATATGAATATAACTATTTATATACCATAGGATGTATTCTCTCTCTCTCTCTCTCTCTCTCTCTCTCTCTAACCCTAGTAACAGTATATACAAATCTAGTAAAATGATGTATAAAATATAGTAATTATGAAAATATTTCTTGTACTACCTAAATTTATAATTTATTACATTTTTACAAAAATTACTATATTTTGTATATTGTGCTACTATATTTTGAAAGTACCATCACTGAGTTGTAGGGTTAGTGTTACTCTATATATATGAGAGAGAGAGGGAGAGAAAATACAACCTACCACCTAGGAGTAGTTACCCCACATGTCCAAATGTAATTATTTATATTCCAAATATGAATATAATTTTTTGTATTCCAATTTTAAAATATAATTTATTTGTGAAACAATCATAAGATTAGTTTGGGTGAAGAATAACTATTCGTCACCTTACGTGAGAAATAGTTATTCTTCACCCCATCTATTTTAACATCAATGCACCGTAATTTTGCGAATCTTAAATTTTATTTTACTTAATGCGCAGATAGAGAACATAACAAAAAAATATTCCTCATAAAATATAATTTATTTTACGTACATTTACAGACGTAAAAACATAGTGTAAAATATACATAAAATACTTTTTTTCTAGTCTTATAAGATTTTTGCTTTCTTATGCCAAATTTTACGAAGTGAATCAATATAAATATAAATATTTATATTCCAAATGTAATTTATTTGTAAAATAGTCGTAAGATTATGTCGAGTGAAGTGAAGAATAACTATTCCTAATGTAGGATGACAAATAGTCAATCCTCGTCCCCCTGGGTGAGGAAAATATTTATTCTTCACCTCCCCTCTATTTTAACATTAATACACAGTAATATTGCATTTCTTAAATTGTGCCTTATTTCATACGTAAATAGAGAAAATATCAACATATATATTCTCCATAAAAAAGATTTAATGTTATGTATAATTACAGACGTAAAATCATAGTGTAAATATACATAAAATGTAGTTTTTCTGTTCTTACTACCATTTTTTTTTGCTTTGATATGACAAATTTTACGTAGTGAATCAATATGAATGTAACTATTTGTATTTCAGATAGTATTTATTTGTCAAATGATCATAAGATTTTCGTGGGTGAAGGATAATTATTCCTCACCAGGGAGACGAATATCAATCCCGGAGTGACTATTCGTCACAATGTGTCACACTTCACCCACTTTATTTTAACATCAATGCAACATAATTTCGTGTTCCATAAATTTTCTCTTATTTCATATCTAAATAGAGACTGAAATAATATATATTGGTCGTAAAATATATTTTATGTTACATCAAATAAAAAACATAAAAACATAAAACACGAATTTTTTGTTCTGATGACCTATATTTTTGTTTTACTTATGCCAAATTTTCATAGTGAATACATACGAATGTAATTTGTATTCCAAATGTACATTATTTGTGAAAAAATTATAAGATTATCTTGGATGAAGAATAACTATTCGTCACCCAAGTTAACAAATAGTCAATCCCTAATGAATTTTATTTTTCACCCCTCTATTTTAACATCAATAGACCATAATTTTGCATTACATAAATTGTGTCTTATTTCAAAGCATAGAGAACGTCAGAAAACATATCGCTGTAAAATTATTTTATGTTATGTAAAATTACAAACATGAAAACATATTGTGTGTGTGTATATGTAATTTTTCCGTTTTACGACCTATATTTTTGCTTTATTATACCAAATTTTATGTAATTTATTTATGAAACGATCGTAAGATTACCTCAGGTAAAGAATAAGTATTGTCACCTGGGGTAACGAATAATAATTTCTAGGACTGGCTATTTATCTCCCTGGGTGACGAATATTTATTATTCACCCTCTCTATTTTAACATCAATGAATCGTAATTTTATGTTTCGTAAATTTTGTCTTATTACGTAAATAGCAAAAAAAAGAAAGTATATATTTGTAAATATACACAAACTGCAATTTTTCAGATCTTATGACCTATATATCTTTGCTTCATTATGCCAAATTTTACGTACTGAATTTATATGAATGTAACTGTTTGTATTTCAAATGTAACTTATTTGTAAAATGATGGTAACATTAACTCGGGTGAATAATAATTATTCCTAACCCAAAATGATGAATAGTCAAATCCCGGATGGACTATTCGTCACCCTGGGTCAAAAAAATTTAGTTCTCCCCTCTCTATTTTAAGACCAATGCACCGTAAGTTTTTGCTCCGTGAATTTGTATTATTTCATATGTAATTAGAGAATTTAAGAAAAAACATATTCATCATAAAAATTATTTTATGTTACATCAAATTACAAATGTAAAAACATAAAATAAATTTTTTTTCTAGTCGTTAGACCTATATATTTGCTTTTTCTTGTGCAAAATTTTCCGTAGTGAATCAATATGAATGTAACCAGTATTTTCAAATGCAATTTATTTGTGAAACGATCGTAAGATTGCGTCGGATGTAAGATTATCTCAGGCTGACGAATAGTCTATCTCTGGGTAATAGTTATTCTTCACCCCCTCTATTTCAACATCAATGCACCGTAATTTTTTGTTACATAAATTTTGTCTTATTTCATACGTAAATAGAAAACGTAAAAAAATTGCCGTAAAATATATTTTATGTTACATAAAATTAAAAACTTGGAAACATATTGTCAATATACATAAAATGTATATTTTCCGATCTTAGGAGCTAAATTTTTTCTTTCTTATGCCAAATTTTATGTAGTGAATCAAGATAAATGTAACTATTTGTATTCCAAATGTAATTTATTTGCGAAACGATCGGAAGATTTTCTTGGGTGAAGATCGAGTATTAGTCACCCAGAAGGATGGATAGTCTGGCAACGAATAGTTATTCTTCAACCCCTCTATTTTGTATTTCATAATTTTCTCATATTTAATAAATCTAAGTAGAGAAATGTAAGAAAATACACATAACAGCAATTTCTCAGGTTTTATGACCTAGACATTTCTATTTTCTTCTGGCAAATTTTACGTACTAATTTTTTTTATTTAAAATTAAATTTGTTTGTGAAACAATCATAAGATTATTTTCACCAATGATAATGAATAATTATGTTTCACCCTCCTCTATTTTAATATCAATAAATCATAACTTATTCGCCATAAAATATATTTTATTTTACCAAAAATTACAAACCTAAAAACATAAAATACATTTTCCATTATTACGACCTATATTTTTGCTTTTTTATGCTAAATTTACATAGTGAATCATTATGAATGTAACTATTTGTATTTTAAATTGAATTTATTTGTGAAACAATCGTAAGATTATCTTGGGTGAAGAATAGTTATTTTTCACCACCTCAATCTTAATATCAATTCATCGTAATTTTGAGTTC